>NC_134355.1:289845201-289847701 GCF_048569485.1 Anomaloglossus baeobatrachus
GTTCTCGGTGTAGGAGCTTTTGATGACATCGTAGGTTTTTCCTCCTATTCCGCTTTCCAGCATTTTTAAGAACAAGCCCGGGTGCCACACTGAGTCAAAGGCCTTTTTAAAGTCTACAAAGCAGGCGTATATCTTCCCATGCTTTGTATTGTGGACGTGGCTCTGAATGAGACTGTGCAGGGTGTAGATGTGGTCCGTGGTGCGGTGGTTTGGCACGAACCCTGCTTGGCTTTTGCTCAGGACATTGTGCTCGGTAAGGAAACTGATGATCCTTTTGTTTAGGATGCTGTTGAACAGTTTTCCCAAGTTACTGCTGACACATATGCCTCTGTAGTTGGCAGGGTCATACCTGTCCCCACTCTTGTGGATCGGTGTAATGAGTCCTTGGTTCCAGGTACGAGGGAAGTAGCCAGCACTCAGCACAATGTTGAACAGTTTAACCATTGCAGCTTGAATTTCTGGTGGGCTGTACTTCAACATCTCTGGGGGGATTCCATCCAGACCACTAGATTTTTTACACTTTATGGAAGTGATTTTCTCTGCAACTTCCTGTAATGTAATTGGTGTGTCCAGTGGGTTTTGGAAGTTTTTGATTTTCTCTTCCATTGCCTTTAGTTTTGATGTTATGTTTTCCTGCTCTTGGCTTAGTCCTTCTTTTGGGATGTCTTTGTAGAGGTCTCTGAAGTACTGGAGCCAGATGTTGCCATTTTGGATATGGGTATCAGTCTTTTTCTTGCTCTTTGTGTCCATGTGGCTCCATATTTCCCAGAAGGAGTTGTCTTGGAGGGCGTCTTGGAGTTGGCTAAGTTTGGTAGAGATGTAGCTCTGCTTCTTCCTCCTGAGGATGGTTTTGTACTGCTTTTGTATGGTGTCATAGGCTTCCCTCAGGTCTGGGTTGTTGGGGTCTCTGTGTTTATTGTTTGAGGCTGTTCTCAGGGTCTTTCGAACGGCTTTACACTCTTTGTCAAACCAACCATTGATCTGCTTTTCTTTTGGCCTCTTGTAGTTGACTTGTTTGAGGTCGGACAATTTGGCCATGGTGTGGAATATTTTGTTGAGGTCTTTTGCAGCTTGATTCACTCCTTCTGGGTTTGACTTGTACTTGTAGCTGTAGAAGTTGTGGAGCATCTCTTGTAATTCCGGTCTGTTGGGAGCCTCTTTATATTTTATTTCTGACGTCTTGGACCATTTATAGGATGGAGGTCGGTTGTAGAGGCTGCTCTGCTGTGGCTTTTGTGTGGATGGTTTCTCTGTAGATTTTATGTACAGGAGAAGTTGGCTGTGGTCTGACAGGTGCGTTTGTGGGGTGACTATGAAGGCGCTAATATTTGCCGGGTCCATATCTGTAATGGCGTAGTCTACTACACTCCTTCCTACATGGGAGTCTAGTGTATATCTTCCCAGTGAGTCTCCCTTTGTACGTCCATTAAGAATATGAAGACCTAAACTTTTACATAAGTTCAGGAGCTTTTTGCCACTTTTGTTGACTGTACTGTCATAGCTGTTTCTCTCTGAGTGTTCTGAGTCGTGACTGTCATTCTCTGCCCCAAATATGTAGATGTTTCCGTCTGTGGTCAGAAAGTCTTTTTCTCTCCCTGTTCTTGCATTGAGGTCTCCAAAGATGAGAACTTTGCCCAGGACCTGATAATGGGTGGCTTCTTCTTGTAAGATCTCAAAGCTGTCTGGATTGAAGTAGGGGGACTCTGGCGGTGGTATATAGGTGGTGCAGAGGTAGACATCGGACTGAGAGGTGAGGATGGAGCTGCTGATTCTGATCCATATGTGGCTGCCTCCTCTCTTCACTGGTGTGATGTACTGGTGGAGCTCTTCTTTATACCAGATCAATATTCCTCCTGAGCAGCGGCCCTGTTTGATGTTTTTATTTTTAAGGGCAGGGACAGAGATTTCTCTGTATCCGATTGGCACCAGAGATTCGTTTTCAGCTCTGGTCCATGTTTCCAGGAGGATCTGAATGTCTATATTCTTCAGTCTTTGAATAAAGTCGGGGTCATTTGTTTTACATCCAAAGGCCGAGGTGCTCAGGCCTTGGATGTTCCAGCTGCTGATTGTGAATGAGGTCATTTTTTTTTTTTTTTCTATATACCTCATGTGTATATACCTTGTAATGAGTGCGGCTGTGTAAGACACTCTGGATTTACGACTGGTTTATAGGTATGTTAGATCCAGTCACATTAGTTTCCTGCACAATGTGCTGAGCAGGGTTCTAATCTCTTCCATATCTCTGCCCTGCATGTCTCTGTGTGGGGTTGATGGTCCCCTCCATGGTGGTCTCCTCCTCTGATGGCCCGATGTTGGGTGAAGGGCTTTGTTTCTGGCCTCCTGTGATGAAATTGGGGTTTCCTGTCTTTTTATTGTTGGGGGTCTTTCCATGGGATTTTGGTTGTTGTTGAGTCCAGGCATGGGGTCTCTGTTTAGTATAATGTCCTTCAGCTCTTTGGCCAGTAGGCTGACCCCTTGTTTGTTTAGGTGCTTGTCGTCG
>NC_134355.1:289852701-289862701 GCF_048569485.1 Anomaloglossus baeobatrachus
CCCTTCCTGTGACCTGAGTATATGCATCAAATGACTTGGTTTTAGTGTGCACTTTTTGTGTGGTTTTTTTTTTTTTTTGGATTATTAATAAAGTTTATCAATTTTATGGGGTTTTTTTCTACTTGGTGTGGCCGAACCCTAACTTCCATTGGTCCATTAATCTCATAATATGATGACAGGTCGCCCTAAAAGTAAATCGGTAGAACATTACCTGAAAGTGAAACAGTTTGTATCCATTCTTCTGACGCCAGACACATTGCTAAATATCAGCGCTATACCCTGAGGGCAGTAAAGAAAAACCCTCTACATTTACTTTTAATTGTACTTGTCTACAAGATCTAACAGGCCTTTTAACTGAATTTTAAAGTGCAAGGGTCAGGACATGTGTGGTTGTATGTTTAATAGGAATATATGCTTTAATTGTTTTTTATGTTGTCCCTGGCCTAGAACTTATCTGCAGTCGCAGGGCACGTCTGAGACCTACTCTGGACAGAGATCAAATGTTTTTGCAGTCATTAAGAGTCACACACAAATTTACAAGTTCTAATTCATTCAGAGTGAAAACCCCCTGGAAGACTATATTTCCCCTTGAAATTACCATCATGGAACATCTTTTTTTCTAGTTTGCATGATCCTTATTTGGTTATTTCTGTAGAAAATGTCTAAATGAATATAGTAATTAGTGATGATATTTTTCTTGTCGGGGGGGGGTATGACCATTCATGTGGCTGTAGAGCCACACCCTATTGGCAAATGTAATAGTAACACCCAGTTGATGGTGTAAGGGAGGTTTTTTTTGCTTTGTTTAGTTTTTTTTGTTGATTCCCCCAACAGCAGAAACTGCACAATGAGCACTCGTTTTTAGATATTTTCTGCTTTAAAAACTCCTGGATAAAAAAACACTGTGAACCACCACATGGTTATATGCGCTCTACGACTTTAATACGCAATGCACCCATTGATTCGAGTGAAGAATTTTCTGTAAAACGTTGTGTTTTTGCTGAAGTGTGGTGTTTGTCGTCTTTCATGTTGATTGCGCCGAAGCTTTGCCACCAGCAATTATTTTATTTTTCTACATATATAACAAGTAGTAAGTGGCTTCCATGCAGAAGCTGCCGGAAGAATGGACTAGTACCTTCCTTTAGCTATTTCACAGCTTTGGAAGCTTGAAGTGGTTAAAAGAAGCTGAAAGACTGAACATATGCAAAACAATGTTAGAACGACTTGCTGTGCATATGCTACTTATTTTTAATGGCTGTTAAGAACTTTTTCAGGCAGGTTCCAGGTGGAATCCGGCTGAAAAAGATGTTGCGTGCGAAATACCCTTGTAGAGGAAAGACACAATGTAGAGTTCTAAGATAAGATGCTCCAGCATTATTTCATGAGAAATACCAGGTGTTACTTTAAAGTGGATGTTAGTCAATCTGATAGTAGGATCAACCCTCCTAATGCCTACTTTACACTTTATGATTAAGCATACGATATTGTATGCGATTGTAACCACCCCCATCGTATGTGCGGCAGGTTCAATTTGTTGAACGTGTTGCACAAACGATTATTTGCTGTCACACGTACTTACCCGTCCATACAACCTCGCTGTGGGCGGCGAACGTCCACTTCCTTGAGTGGGAGGGACATTCGGCGTCACATCGACGTCACGTGGCAGCCGGCCAATAGAAGTGGAGGGGCGGAGATGAGCGGGACGTATACATCCCGCCTACCTCCTTCCTTCCGCATTGCAGGCGGGAGCCGCGGGACGCAGGTAAGATCTGTTCATCGTTCCTGGGGTGCGATGTGTGCTACCTCGGGAACATTGAACAACCTCTCATTCAATTTTTTAGGAATTGAACGATGTGCGTGCGATGAACGTTTTAACGTTAAATCGCAATCGCACGTAGCTGTCACACGTTACAAAATTACTTACGATGCCGGATGTGCGTCACTTACGACGTGACCCCGCCGACACATCGTAAGATATATTGTAGCGTGTAAAGTTCGCTTAAGCTGTCTATATGGGCATGTAGGTCATAGACAGTTGAATAAAATGATATCTTGGTATTTGCGACTCAATGTCTTTTTTTCAAAGAAATCAAAATTTTTCAGTTTTCTTAGTGAGACATGTAATGACTGACGACAGTCTTTCCATCTGATCTACATGTCTCACACTGATAATACCCCATTTCATTTAATATAAGCTCTGGAGGCAGATTCTCAGGGAGATCTGTGTCCAGTCCAATGGTCGTAACAGCTTATTTACACATAGGAAAAATGTGGACTTCTCCACAAGCCATGGAATCACTGCTATTAAGCAAGCATTTAATTCAGGTTCCTATAACCTATATGCCCATATAGACAGCTTAGAATGGTTGATCCTACTGACAGATTCTTTTAAACATAAAAAACAAACTTAAAAGCAGTGTTTGAGGGGGGGGGGGGAATACTATTTTTCATTTTTTTAAGCAATTTTTGATTTGTGCCAAATTTTTCTATTAATTTGCATTTTTGAGAATTTATATTGCACAAGTTTATGCACTCCGCCATACATGCTAAGCTGTCTCTGCTTCTTACAGGGAAGATGCTGGCCTTAATGCATAGTTGGCCCATTGTAGCATCAACCAGCGCTGGCCATGATCGCAGCTCTTTATTTAAATGTCACTGTCAATCTCTGATAGGGCCATTTAAATAGTGCAATAGCGGATGTGAATGTACACCGGCACCCACTGAAGTCGCCTCCCCCCCTTTTCCCCATCCTCACCCACCACAATGTGATTATGGGGGACCAATGATGTACCATGGTAGCCAGGGTCCTGCTGAATGCCCCCATCACTGCCATTCTGCAACTCAGTTATACACAGAGCTTCAAAAGCGACTATGATCTATACTATATACCGCAATACTTTGGTATTGCAGTATACAATGTAAGTGATCAAAGGATCACAGGTTAAAGTCCCCTAAGAGGACTAAAAAATAAAGCAAGCAACTTTAAATTGCCCTGTTTTTTCCATTTTTATAATAAAAAAAATTAAACATATCCCTACTATCAAATTTTAAATGTATTTAAACAAATGTTGAATTAAAAACATCAAAACAACAAATTTACAGAAAATTAAATAAAAATGTTAAATTTGTTGTATGTGACGCCAAATGGTATCAAAGAAAGCTACATGTCAACACACAAAAACAAGCCCTAACACAGCTCCATCAGCGGAAATATAAAGTTACGACCGCACAGACAGAAACATTTTTTTTTATGTTCGATCATGCAGCCATGGTTTTTATTTTCCAGAGGTTTAATATTTCTTGCTTTTTCATTTTTTTATTATTTTTTTATAAAGTCACTCAATTTTTTTTTTTTTTTCCAATTGTATTCTTTTCCCACATTATTTTTGTGGGGTATTTTTTTGGACTGAATTTTGAGATTTCACACCAGATCATATAACGTTTTGATTTAGAAAGCCTCAAGAAGGTAGACAAAATAAGAATTTTTTATTTTGCACAAAATTCATGAACCATATGCTCCAATTTTGAAGAACTTGCCGTAAAATGGCGCTATAATAATAAATAAGAATAATAAAAACATCAATGTCAAAAGATGGAAAAGTAACTTTTAAGAACCACTAATAATGGATCTGGTCTTTTTGTGCTCTCTGTTCTGGCTTTCAGCACTCACCACTAGAGGGAGCATGCTGGCATATGCTAAAGTCAGTGCTCCCCCTAGTTGTGGTTGCATACATTAAGAATAATAAGTTGTACACACCAGGACTTGCTAAAGTTTGATGCACCAAATATATTAAGAGGTGCACGTAATTAATTTGGTGCATCTTATCAGTGCACCATGCCAGAAATCATACTCCAGTTAGGGACTGGGGTTGTATGTAGGCATAAAAAAAAGCTACCTCTTTTACAAGAGCTGATGACTATAGAAATCAAGTTCTAATTATGTTTATATTAGGATCTTTGCCAGCCTATCCGAGAACCAGGGCTATGTTGGGTTTTCAATGCCCGCTCTGCATCCAATAGACTGAGTGTATGGTAAATTCTCATTAAACAAGGTGAATTTTCCTCTGTTTACCAGTGGATGACAATAAACAGCGACCAAGGAAGAATGGAACAAGCGTGCTGTACATCACTGCAATATATTCTCCATATAGACTCCATCATCCTTGCAGGCGTGCTCCCGCACCCGCATATGGACACATTGATGCTATTATTGTCTGCCTTCTACAGCCTCATTCTTCTGTTTGCCTAAGGTTTCTTACCATTTGTCTGCACACTAGGAATTTATTACAAGTAAAATATATCTTTGTACCGTGTTAGCCAGTAGAGATAAAAAAATTGTTTAAAAGAACAGAGAGTCCTCAGTGGTTGATACCTTTTAATGGCTCTGTTCTTTTAAACAATTTTTTTAGGAATTTATTGTCCTTTTAACCCTAGGGGGACAACTGGAAAGCTCAAATTGTTGTCAAGTGTGGATAGTTTGAGTGCCTATGTGTGACGACACATTGTCTGCAAAGGTTTAATGCCTGCTGAGGGGAGCACTGCTTGCATCAGCCTTTGTGCACAGTTAGTATTAAAATGAATGTGTCATCAGAAAATGATCAATTAGTATGATTTCTGGCTAGCCACGACTGAGAGTGCGAGGTACTGAAGTAAAGGGAGGCGACTGAAGATAAGTGTGGCATAGTTTTAACACAATCTCATAGTGGTGATAACTGTAGCTGTTTAAGAAGAGAAGAGTCGCCGTAAGCTGATCGATTGCTGGGACTTGCCGGGTCTCGCTGTTTGAGGACATCGCAAAACCGACTTTCGCCTGTCATACGCTACATCAGCATTATGGAAGAGAAGAAAATCCACATGGTCACCTGCAACACATGCTACATGTTTACGGATCTGCCGCACAAAAAATCCAACTTCACCTGTCAAAAGTGCAAACTTGTTGCCCTCTTAGAGGAAAAGGTGCAGGGACTGGAAGAAAGAATAGCAACTTTGAAGCTAATTAAAGAACATGAGGACTTCTTGGACGAGGCAGAAGCAACAATTCAGGATATGGAAAGTGAGAAAAGCTTCAGAACACATACAGAGGCTGAAAAGTGGACACATGTGACCAAAAGAAGCCAGCGGATCAAGTGGTCGGCACCACCCACACAGCTTAGCAACCAATATGAAGCCCTCATGCTGGAGAACGAAAATGGCACAGCTCAGGATGATACCGTCTCTACAGGAGAAGACACAGTATCATGAAAAGAAGTTACTTTGTCAACAAAAGCAGAAACAAAAGACACTCAAAAACACTCAGGAGCAAAATGCAGTGCATCCAGAAAGAAAAGAAGAGTGGTAGTTATGGGCGACTCACTACTAAGAGGCACGGAGGCAGCTATCTGCAGGCCGGACATAACCGCACGAGAAGTATGCTGCCTACCGGGAGCAAAAATCAAGGATGTGGCCAACAGGATACCAACTATCCTCGGATCCAAGGACGAATACCCGTTCCTATTGATACATGTAGGAACAAACGACACGGCAAGAAATGATCTACCAACTATTTGTGAAGACTTTGAAATTCTGGGGAAGAAAATTAAGGAACGGAACGTACAGGTTGTTTTCTCATCAATCCTCCCAGTCGATGGCCATGGTGTCAGAAGATGGAATAGGATACTAGATTTGAACAACTGGCTACGACGGTGGTGCAGGCAGCAAGGATTTGGATTCTTGGACCATGGAGTGAATTACCTCTACGATGGACTTCTCGCAAGAGACGGGATACACCTCACAAAACCTGGGAAACACACGTTCGCCAGAAGGCTTGCCACACTCATCAGGAGGGCTTTAAACTAGAAGAAGAGGGGATGGGAGAAAAAACAGCAGAGAAGAACATGCAACAGAAGGACAAACTAATCAAGGATACTAGATGCCGTAAAGAGGACCCAAGACAGGGTAATCAGAAGGAAGCTAAGAAAAGGGGAGCAAAACTTCTTTCCTGCATGCTGACCAATGCAAGAAGCCTGACCAATAAGATGGAGGAACTGGAGCTGGTAATGTATGAGGAGAAATACGACATAGTAGGAATAACTGAGACCTGGTTAGATTATAGTTATGACTGGGCGGCTAACCTGCAAGGATATGAATTGTTTAGGAGGGATCGTAAAAAAAGGAAAGGGGGTGGAGTCTGTCTATATATAAAGTCCAGTTTAAAGCCCAGACTAAGAGAAGATATTCAAGAGGGAAATGAAGAGGTGGAGTCTCTATGGGTGGAGATACAAGGAGGGAAAACTAATAAAATCCTCATAGGGGTTTGTTATAAGCCACCAAATATAACAGAAACCACTGAAAATTTATTATTGAAACAAATAGACAAAGCAGCAAATCACAATGAGGTGATTATTATGGGGGACTTCAATTACCCCGATATAGACTGGGAAACTGAAACCTGCGTATCTCAGAAAGGAAACCGGTTTCTGTCAGTAACTAAGGATAATTATCTGTCCCAACTTGTGCCGGGCCCAACTAGAGGGGCAGCCCTTCTCGACTTAATTTTAAGCAACAGGCCAGATAGAATAACAGACGTACGAGTGGATGGGCACCTAGGGAATAGTGACCACAATATAATACAATTCCACTTGTCCTTTAGTAAGGTGCCTTGGAGGGGGGTTACAAAAACGCTGAATTTCAGGAAAGCAAAGTTTGATCAGCTTAGAGAAGACCTTCGCCAAATTGATTGGGACAATGTCCTCAAAAATGGGAGCACAGAAAATAAGTGGGAAATTTTTAAATCGGTATTAAACACCCACTGCGAGCTAGCCATACCATACAGAAATAAAAGGGCTAGGAACAAGAGAAAACCAATGTGGCTAAATAAGGATGTAAAAGGGGCAATGAATAATAAGAAAAAGGCATTTAAAAAGCTAAAACAAGAAGGCAGCGAGGAAGCATTAAAAATATATAGAGAAAAAAATAAAATGTGTAAAAAACAAATATATTTAGCAAAAGTAGAAACTGAGAGACTCATTGCTAAGGAAAGCAAAACAAATCCCAAACTATTCTTTAATTATATAAACAGAAAAAAGATTAAAATTGATGGTGTTGGCCCTTTAAAGAATAATGAGGGTAAAATCATAGAAAGCGATGTGGGAAAAGCAAATGTTTTAAATACTTTTTTCTCAACTGTGTTCACACAGGAAAAGCATATGCCAGGGGAAATGCAGAGTGATCATGTAAATGCCCCATTAAGTATGACCTGCCTAACCCAGGAAGAAGTGCAGAACCGACTTAGTAACATTAAAATTGACAAATCACCAGGCCCTGATGGCATTCACCCTCGGGTATTAAGGGAGTTAAGTAATGTGATAGACAGGCCTCTATTCCTTTTATTTAAAGACTCTATAGAAACTGGGTCTGTTCCACTGGATTGGCGGCTAGCAAATGTGGTACCAATATTCAAAAAAGGGTGCAAAAGGGAACCTGGAAACTATAGGCCGGTAAGCTTAACATCTGTTGTGGGTAAAATGTTTGAAGGGTTTTTAAGGGATACTATTATGGAATGTCTCAATGTTAATAACTGTTTAACTCCATATCAACATGGATTTATGAAGGATCGCTCCTGTCAAACTAACCTGATCAGCTTCTATGAGGATGTAAGCTCTCACATGGACCGAGGAGAATCATTGGATGTCATTTATCTCGACTTCGGTAAAGCATTTGACACTGTCCCACATAAAAGACTGCTAAGTAAAATGAGAAAGCTTGGGCTCGGGGAAAATGTGTGTAGATGGGTAGGTAGCTGGCTTAGTGGTAGAAAACAAAGAGTGGTTATTAATGGTGCATACTCAGATTGGGCCAGGGTTACTAGTGGGGTGCCACAGGGGTCTGTATTGGGCCCCCTACTATTTAATATATTTATTAATGATCTGGTGGATGGTTTACAGAGTAAAATATCAGTATTTGCAGATGATACAAAACTATGTAAGGTAGTTAACACAAAGGAGGACAGTTTGCAACTACAGATGGATTTGAGTAAATTGGAGAATTGGGCTGAGAAATGGCAAATGAGGTTTAACACAGATAAGTGTAAGGTTATGCACATGGGAAGGAGAAACAGATGCTACGATTACTTACTAAATGGGAAACTGCTGGGGAAATCAGACATGGAAAAAGACTTAGGCATCTTAGTGAATAAGAATCTAAATTGGAGTGCCCAGTGTCAGGCAGCAGCCACCAAAGCAAATAGGGTGATGGGATGCATTAGAAGAGGTCTGGGGGCACGAGATGAAAACATCATTCTCCCTCTGTACAAATCACTAGTCAGACCACACTTGGAGTATTGTGTGCAATTTTGGGCGCCGGTGCTGAAGAAAGACATTACTGAACTTGAAAGGGTTCAGCGGCGGGCTACTAAAATAATAAATGGAATGGGTGCATTACAATACACGGAAAGGTTATCAAAATTAGGTCTATTTACTCTAGAAAAGAGAAGACTTAGGGGAGACCTAATAAATATGTACAAATATATCAGAGGGCCATATAGAGATCTCTCCCATGATCTGTTTGTACCAAGGACTATGACAAGAACAAGGGGGCATTCTTTTCGATTGGAGGAAAGAAAATTCCTACATCAGCATAGAAGAGGGTTCTTCACGGTAAGAGCAGTGAGGCTCTGGAACTCTCTTCCTGAGGAAGTGGTGATGGCCAACTCACTGAATGAATTTAAGAGAGGAATGGATGCATTTCTTGTTAGCAAAAGTATAGAAGGTTATAAATAGCATAATCTTACAGGTAGATAGAAGAGCGACCTAGATTATTAGAGGAATGGGGGGGGGCTGCAACACCAAGACAGGTTATTATTGGGGTTAGTTAGTTAGGAAAAACAAAGGCTTAGGGGGATCTAATCACAATGTATAAATATATGAGGGGACAGTACAGAGACCTTTCCAAAGATCTCTTTACACCTAGGCCTGCGACTGGAACACGGGGGCATCCGCTACGTCTTGAGGAAAGAATGTTTAATCATAATCACAGATGAGGATTCTTTACTGTACGAGCAGTGAGACTATGGAGCTCTCTGCCGTATGATGTTGTAATGAGGGATTCACTAGTAAAATTTAAGCAGAGCCTGAACGCATTTCTTGAAAAATATAATATTACCAGTTATGTATATTAGATTTTATGACAGTGTGTTGATCCAGGGAACTAGTCTGATTGCCGTATGTGGAGTCAGGAAGGAATTTTTTTCCCCATTGGAGCTTATTTGACACATTGGGTTTTTTTTGCCTTCCTCTGGATCAACATGTTAGGCTACGGGTTGAACTAGATGGACTTAGAGTCTCCCTTCAACCTTAAAAACTATGAAACTATGATAAGATGCACAAATTAATTGTGTTTTAAAGGATTATCTGAAAAAGACATAGTTATTGCCTGGGGTAGGGGATAATAATTTGCTCATTGCCTAGGATCTGACCAAGGATCCCAAAATCACGGTTTTGGAATTGACCCCCAAGAAAAGCACTCTGCAGCCCGTTCCTAAATGAAGTGGGGGTGCACATGCGCAACCTCTGCGTCGTTCATTGAAATTGAAGTTTGCTCATCTGCACACCCATTCCGTTCAGGGCAGGGCAGCAGGGGTTCATTTTCGGGTGGAGGTAGTAATGGTCAGAGCCCCAATAGACATCGCTAGAAAAATGTTCTGGTCACTTCTTTAAGCCACTTCCTGGCTTTCAGTGCCTGAAACAGTTAAAAAAAAAAAAAAAAAAAAGTGACAAATTACTATAGAATGCCATTTTGACACTGGAGCCATTTTTTTTTTTTTTATAACACTTTTTAAGTTGGGATACAGATGAAATCATCCTGAAAAGAGCATCGTGTGTATGTACCCCATACTTCCCCAAAGTTCATCTGTTAGGGGCCCTCCATACATAGTAGACAGCCAAGCCCCATTTAAATATCTTCGTATTTGCCTGACATTAGTCTGATGTGTATGGGAGTCTTAAAGGGAATCTCTCAGTAAGAT